>NW_023336343.1:0-1908 GCF_012971845.1 Lasiodiplodia theobromae | reverse complement strand
CATTTGATGATGATTCCATCTGATTCCATTTGATGATTCCATTCGTTTCCATCCGATGATGATTCCATTCGATTCCGTTCGATGATGATTCCAATCGAGTCCATTCGATGATTCCATTCGATTCCATTCTATGATGATTCCATTCGAGTCCATGGATTATTCCATTCCATTCCATTAGATGATTCCATTCGGGTCCGTTCGAAGATTCTCTTCGATTCCATTCGATAATTCCGTTTTTTTCCGTTTGGTGTTGATACCATTCGATTCCATTCGATGATAATTCCATTCGATTCTATGCGATGATTCCATTCCTTTCCATTAGAAGATGATTCCATTCGAGACCATTCGATGATTGCATTCAATTCATTCGATGACGATTCCATTCAATTCTGTTCAATGATTCCATTAGATTCCATTTGATGATGATTCCATTCGATTCCATTCGATGATGATTCCATTCGATTCCATTAGATGATGACCCCTTTCATTTCCATTCAATGAGGATTCCATTCGGTTCCATTTGATGATGATTCCTTTGAATTCCATTTGATGACAATTCCATTCAATACCAATTGATGATGGTTATTTTTGATTCCATTTGATGATGATTACATTCGATTCCATTTGATCATAATTCCATTCGATTCCACTCGATGATTCCATTCGATTCCATTCAATGATGATTCCATTCGAGTTCATTGACTGTTCCATTCCATTCCATTTGATGATTCCATTCGAGTCCATTCGATGATTCTATTCGATTGCATTCGATAATTCCATTCGATTGCATTCGATAATTCCATTCGATTCCATTTGAGGATAATTCCATTTGAGTCCATTCGATGATTGTTCCATTCGATTCTATTCGGTGATTCCATTCGATTCCATTTGATAATGATTCCAATCGAGACCATTCGATGATTCCATTCAATTCCATTCAATAATGATCCCTTTCGAGTCCATTCAATGATTCCATTCCAGTCCATTCGATGATTCCATCTGATTCCATTCAATGAATCCATTCGATTCCATTCTATGACGATTCCATTCATTTCAATTTCATGGTAATTCCATTCGTTTCAATTCGATGGTGTTTCCATTCGATTCATTCGATGTTGATTCCATTAGCTTCCGTTGGATGATGATTCCATTCGGGTCCATTCGATGATGATCACACTGGATTTCATTCCATAATTCTATTCGATTCCATTCGATGATGATTCCATTCATTTCCATCTGATGATGATTCCATTCGATTCCATTCAATGATACCATTCGATTCCATTCGATGATGATTTCAATCAATTTTATTCGATGATTCCATTCGAATCCATTCGATGATGAGTCCATCCATTTCAATTTCATGATAATTCCATTCGTTTCAATTCGATGGTGTTTCCATTCGATTCCATTTGATGATGATTCCATTTGATTCCATTTGATGATTCCATTCGATTCCATTCGATGATGATTCCATTCGATTCCGTTCAATGATTATTCCATTCGAGTCCATTCGATGATTCCATTCGATTCCATTCGATGATGATTGCATTCGAGTCCATGGATTATTCCATTCCATTCCATTAGATGATTCCATTCGGGTCCATTCGATGATTCTCTTCGATTCCATTCGATAATTCCGTTTGATTCTGTTTGATGTTGATTCCATTCGATTCCATTCGATGATAATTCCATTCGATTCTATGCGATGATTCCATTCCATTCCATTTGAAGATGATTCCATTCGAGACCATTCGATGATTGCATTCAATTCATTCGATGACGATTCCATTCAATTCTGTTCAATGATTCCATTAGATTCCATTTGATGATGATTCCATTCGATTCCATTCGATGATGATTCCATTCGATTCCATTAGATGATGACCCCTTTCATTTCCATTCAAT
>NW_023336342.1:0-2033 GCF_012971845.1 Lasiodiplodia theobromae | reverse complement strand
ATATTTAAATTATTTAATAAAGCGTATAAAATATACTTTTAAAAGCTAGTATATATAACTAAAAGAAGCTAATTTAATTATATTATAATTAATTTTATTATATATAATAATAACTACGTCGTTTATTTTAGTAATATATTACTAAAGTATTAAACGCGCTACTTTTAACTAAATAAATTTTATTAATTTAAGTAAATAATAAATAACGTTATTAAGTTTATTAATACTAAGATTATAAATATTTATAAAGATTTATTATTTATTCTACTTTAAAAAATCTATTTATATCTTATAAAGCGTTTTATACGTTATTAATTTATATTAATACGTTTAAAGTAAAGTCTTATAACGTTTAAATATAAACTTTATTAGTAAGTACGTAAAAAGTTTATTTATATACGTATAATTCTATTTAATAATATAGAGACTTTTATTATAGATTTAAAGTATAATAAAAAATATTTAATAAATATTAACGATTAAAATAAAGATAAATACTATTTTACTAAAGTAGTATATATATTTTTTAACTACTAAAATTAAATATTTATTTATTTTTATATAATAAGCTTTATTTAATTACTTAAAAGCTAACTTTTAGAAAATAAAAAACTTAATATAAATTAAAAAATTAGTTTTCTTATTAAATTTAATTACTATTTTTAAAACTATTAAAAGATATATACTATATCTCTTAAACTAATTATTACTAATAATTTTTTTTAAACTAATATAATCTCTAATATTAATATAATATTTAAAATAATCTAAAAAAAAGCGTATAAACTATTATAATTAACTAATAAATTATATCTATTACTATAGTAATTATAATAAGTAAAAGTATAGCGCGGCTTATTATTAAGAACTACTAAACTTATTTAAAATATTATCTACGCGCGTAATAGCGCGTTTTTAGATAAAATAATAGTAGTAATAATAGTAAAAGTAAAAAACTTTTATATATATTACGCGACGCTATAAACGCTTAAGTAAAAATATTTTAATATATAATAATAATAATAAAGATAATTATAGCGAATAAAATATTAGTAATAACGATTATAATAATAAAAATCTTTTAATAAATAATAATATTAGTAGTATTAAAAGTAATATTAACTATATAATTAATTATATTATTAAAAATAAAATCTAGATAAATACTTTTTAATATTAAATAGCTATTATTTTAATAGTATTTTTACTACTATTATTATTATTATAAATATTTTTATTTAGACTAATAGTAGTAGTAGTAAATATAATACTAAATAAGCTAGTAGATATAATACTAGATTTACTAGTATATTTACTATTATTAGTAACTATAATAATAATACTAAATAAGTTAGTAATAATAATAATATTAATAATATTAAATAAGCTTATACTATTAAGTTTATTATAAAAATTAACTCGTAAACGACTAGTAATTAATTATAATATTTTAAATAGTAATACTAAATAAATAAAATAAAAAATATATAAGATATATTTAAATCGTATATATATATAAAAAAGTATATTTAAATTATTAATTAAATAACTTAAATATATTTTTTTATATATTTACGCGATTTAAATATATCTTTTATATATATACGCGATTTAAATATATTTTTTTATATATATACGCGGTTTAAATATATCTTTTATATAGATAATATATTAAAAGAAAAAAAAATATCTATCTATCTTTTATAAAGTATTTACGTAAGTTATATATTTTAAATCGTTTTTACTAATTATAAATAATAAATATATAGAGAAGTAAAAAAAACTATAATTTTTTATAAGTTATATATTTAATATTATACTAAGTATTATAACTTAATAACTTAGTAATTTAGTAATTTAGTAGTATAAATAACTTATAAACGATTTAAATAATCTATAAATTTAAATAATTTATAAGTAGTTTAGACGTTATTTAAGCTAAATAAAATAATATAATAATTTTAAACGTAATAAGAGTAAAAAAGATATATTTAAACTAAATAAATATATTTAAAGTTTTTATATTAAAAATA
>NW_023336341.1:0-2066 GCF_012971845.1 Lasiodiplodia theobromae | reverse complement strand
CTGATAGTGTCTGACCGAGGTTCTTCGAGCACAAATCCGTTCAAAGAGTCGGCTAATGGTTCTAGAGATGTGCATTGGTTGCTTGAGGAGAGCTTGGGTAAGTGTGGCTGGAGTATTCGTTTGACTTGTTCGATCACGTCTATAAGTATGCATGTCCTCGGTCGGAGTTGTCACCCCTGACTCTGCTTCCAACCGGACTTTTGATGAACTCTCCAACCGCTTTGCGAAGTATAGTGCATCGATCAAGGGCAACAGCGACGGCAGGTGGAACCGACCCATGCCATTGAGAAGATGAGGAAACAAATTCTGCAAGCGGGATGAAGTCTTTGCGCTGAATGATGTTCGGCGATCTGGATGTGTCGTGCTTGGCCTCTGCCTTTGTTTGCCCGGCTTGCGCTTCTTGACGGGATCGTTTACTCTTTCTTTTCTTCCCCTTCTTGCTACTCGTTTTCTGCTCTGGATTTGCCACGGCCGATGAAGGAAGGGAGGAGTCAACACAGTACCCGCAGGCCTCTGCCGTAGTCTTGAGCCAGGAAGCAATGGTGTTTGTATCTTCCTTGTAGAGCTTATAGCTACTTGATAGGAAATCCGGATACATTCTCTTTCAGAGTTGTCAGCTTTATTGCGACTAAAAGATAATTCCCTGTGAAAGGAATGGCGCTACAGGTGCCAACCCCACGTAAAACGTACCGGAGAGCGGTTGAAAGAAGAGGCTTTGCTTGAGTAAGAGCTGATCTCGCTGGAAAGCACCAAGATACTACCCTTTTAGTCTCGAACAGAATAGACTCGAAGATAAGTCTTCCGAATAAAACATTCTTTCTATAACGACTTTGAGTCATAAATCTTGGCATGTCTCGGGGAAATGGGATGATGAGCTGGCAATTTTGATCTTGTCTTATTACAGCTGGCCCACTCTTGTCACCCCTTCAAGCCGTTGTGGTGGCAGCAACAGCCATGAAGTAATCACGATGGCCATCGAGTAAACCCTGATAGATGGATTTTGTTAAGCTTTACGCATTTATAAAGAATCAGAGACAGCGGTATCAGAACAGACGGTCTTTGTTGTTGCCTTTCCACGCTTGGAGTCATGGGATGACAACACGCTTTTAGCCATCCTATCCTCGGTTTACTTAAGCGAAGTGACGAATCAACCAATTCGCTTGCGATCGGATTCGTGATTGGATCATACATCCTTGTACAGATGCAGGCGCGACAAATATTTCGTAATAACACTGCAGGCGGCTGTTGATGAGTAAACTGCTTTTAAGGTCTTTACTCCGCTCAAGATCCTCCTATGCGCTCAAGATCGATCCTAACCACGGCACTCTGAAGTTTTCATACAACGATCCCCTCATATTCACCCTTAACGATGGTACATTGGTGCGGGAATTGCGGCAAGGTCGAGCCAGGCCTTAAAGTCTGCGCGAGATGTTCTTCTGAGCGTTACTGCTCGCGCGACTGTCAGAAGGCTCACTGGAAGACGCACAAAAGGATTTGTGGAGTCAATGCAACTGCCAACTCCACTACTGAATCTAGCAGGACCCCTTCATCTTCATCTACTGCTGCTTTCCCGAAAAGCCTCACCACCGCCATTACCCGTCCCTTTCATAGGCTAGAGGCGCGGACCTGGCTGCACGATCGCGCAAAGACGACGTTTACAAGCTGCTTATCGATACCATCCGGCTGCGCCTAGACGATGACTACAAGTTCTCCTTCATCAATACCAAGGGCTCCGTCTATGCAGGCCAGTCCACTAGCCTAGCGGCGTTCCGCCGTTTTCTTCACGTCGCCGAGACGAGGTAGGGTCTATTCCCATCATGGTGGTCGGCCGAGAAGAACGCCGCGTGCATAGCACTAGGAACGAATGATCCTGAGGGGTGGTATTCGCTGCGATTCAAGTCGGAAAAAGAAGGCATCAATGAGCATTATGGCGATTCGAGGATGGCGATGCAGATGCGAATGCTGGAGGAGCAGATCTACGGTGATGGACCTGGTGGTCAGGACAGCACGGCGATTCGACGCTTGATGATGGCTCAAGAGCGTGGCAACCTGAATTTATCAATGTT
>NW_023336340.1:0-2073 GCF_012971845.1 Lasiodiplodia theobromae | reverse complement strand
ATTTTTATTTTTTAAATTATTTATTTATTTACTTAATTATTTATATTTTTAATTTTTTAATTTTTTAAAACTCTAATTAAATAACTAAAAACTATAGCTAAAATTACGTATAATATTTAAATAAAAATATATAAAATATATATATTTAATACGATATTTAGTTATTTTTACTTTACGTTTTTTTTTAAATTTTAGCTAAGATATAAAAGATAAAATTTTTAAAAAAATATTATAAAAGTATTTAAATATATACTATAAAACGATATAATTTTTATAAAAAAGTATTAAGTTTTTATAAAGATATCTTAAAAAAACTAAAAAAAAATTAAAAAACTAGATAATTAAATAAATATCTAAATAATTTAGAAAATAAAAATTAAAATATAAATAATTTAGTAATTTACTACTATTTAAAGCGTTATAGTTAATTACTAGTCGTTTATAGTTTAATCTTTATAGTAGACTTAATAGTACTAGCTTATTTAATATTATTAGTACTACTAATTTATTTAATATTATTATTACTAATTTTAGTAGATTTACTAGTAGATTTAATATAATATCTATTTATTTATTTACTATTATATTTATTACTACTATTAATTTAAATAAACGCGTTCTTTTTAGTAGTAATAATAATAGTAAAAATATTATTAGAGTAAAAACTATATATATTAGTTATAAATAATATATTTATTATTTAAAGGTCTTTTTATCTTTTAGCTAAGCTATATTATTATTATATTTTTTATTTTTATTAATATCGTTACTAGTAATAATTTTAATTATATAATTAACTATATTAACTATATTAATTACGCTTTTAACGCTATTAAAACCGTTATTATTATTTTTATTAATATTAGTATTTATTAAAAGATTCTTTTTAATAATATTTTTATTACTATTAGTATTCTTATTTTTATTACTATTAATATTTTTTTACTATTAGTATTTTTCTTACTACTAGTATTCTTTTTAACGTTCTTAATAGTATTTTTAATAGTATTTTTATTAGTATTATTATTTACTAAAAAGCTTTTACTCTTATTTTTATTCTTTACTAACGACTTTTTTACGCGTTTATATTATTATATAATATAATTAAGTATTTATTCTTAATAACGTTATTATATTATATATATTTAAGAATTTTATAGTAGTTATACGCGTATTTTATATATAAATAATATTATAAATAAATTAAAAGATTTCTAGTAATATACTACTTTATATTATATTCTATTATAGTTATTATAATAATAGATATAATATATAAATTAATTATAATAATTTATATACTTCTTTTTAAATTACTTTATATATTATAATAATACTAAAGATAATATTTTTTTTTAAAAATAAAATTATTAGTAGTAATTAATAATAGTTATATTATATAGATACTTTAATAGTCTTTAAAATTATAGCTACTTACTAGACGTTTAATAAATTTATTATTAATATAATATCTCTTAAGCTTATTAATAAAATATATATTATACGTATAAATAAAGCGTTAATTTTAATAAATAAAATAGCTAATATTAATAGCTTATTATTTATTATTTTAAAAGTATATAAATAAATTATTACTAAATAAAGCGCTTTATAATATATAAATATAGCTTTTAAAATAAAATAAATAGTAGCTTTTTATAAATTTTTATAAGCTTAAAGTTAATAAATTTAATAATATTATTTATTATTTATTTAAAGTAAAAATAATTATTTAGCTAAAAATAGTACGTTTAATACTTTACTAGTATATTATTAAAAGAAATAATTACTAAATAATATATATTTTACGCCGCGCGAACTAAATAGTATATATAAAACTAAATAGTATATTTTTAAAATTTTATAATAACGTAATACTCTTAATAAAATAAAAATATAAATATATTTATATATATATATAACTATTAATACTTAAATTTATTTATTATAATAAAAAATAATAATTTTTATTATAAGAATATTAATTTATTTAGTAAAAATATCTTTTAAAAATTAATTATTTTAAAACGTAATTAAGACTTAAATTTAATTTATTTTTTATTTTTATTATAG
>NW_023336339.1:0-2158 GCF_012971845.1 Lasiodiplodia theobromae | reverse complement strand
CGATTCGACGCTTGATGATGGCTCAAGAGCGTGGCAACCTGAATTTATCAATGTTGTGTATCAGTCCGATGTCTTCTTAGGCTTGAATGGCATATAGGAACAGCTCTGCTGACTGCCGACGTTGTTCTAATGTTTTCTTATTCGCCTTTGTGTATGCACGAACTATCTTGCCAAGCCAGGCTGCTCTTTTAGTCACAAAAGTAGTGAGGGCGTTAGAGTGATGAATAAAAAGGCCAGTACAGGAACAATTACATTGGACCTGAAGAGTTTAAATTTTGTACGTTGTACGAATTGTGCTAACCGCGGGCAATAATTGTATAGACCGCCACACAGTGAGATTGCTGCACAATCGGGCAAGCTAATATACTGAATAGATGGGGCCGACCGGGGAAGGTTTGAAATTATTAGAAGGTGTTATGCGAGGGGGTGGGAAAGCTCTCATGCTACTAGTGCGTAGCTAGCTTCTAGACACACCCGAAACGATGGAACACGCTTGTAGATACAACCGCTAAAGACAGTTGTACCTTTCCCTAAAACATCAATGTTGAACCTCATGAAAACTATTTTGCATTGCCGCGTATCATTGCCGTGACTTTTTGCTTTTCCATTAAGAAGTATCAACCCCCGTACCATAACCTCTCTTTCGATCACATCGTTTATTCGAGCAGCACATATTTATTGGATCATTTGTCTGTCCGTTCCAAGGGAGCAGTAGTGTGTAGTCTACTAGATTCTTACTGTTTAATAGATAGATTTCTTGTGTAAGACCAAACCCGTGGAAAGAAAGAGGATAAATGCAAAACTGACAAAAGCTCCATAAACGAGATAGCCTAGTGCCCAGCCGGAGAAGCTACTATATTCCCCCACATGATCTTTTATGAATTCTTTAGTCAACTCGCTGGCATGCAATTGAGTAGTACCTTGCCCTGAGGCATTCAGAGCACCGCTGCAGCCGTCCATCAAAACTCGACTCCACAAATGGTGATGAGAAACACGGAGGAATGGCGGCTCGTACTGCGAAACGAGATGCCAACTTCAGTTAGGGAACTAACTCAATGTTCTCATCCAGCATTTCTCCATCGGCGCTTAGCTCGTGCATGCGCGTAATCACACCGCTTGCGCACGCTTTTCTTTTCCCTTTCTTTTTTCTAACACTTATGCCTACTATCATATACATACACAGTACGGTCAACCGACACACCTGCGCTCTTAGCAGGAGACAAACTATGTTTTGTTCAAGGGCATGTAAGGTTGAGACTAATTTCCTAATTTTCTGTGTTTGTTCTTTAGTTTCAAAACGTGGTTAAGATCCCTGTGATCGCCAAGCTGTTATCACCTGAGCGAAGCCCTAGGAAGGTCAATCTATTCCTTATATCATGAATGCGAGAAGAGTAGTTTTCTCTTACATCACCTACCCTACATTGAACGCATTAGTCCGGGATTAGATATATTTCGTGCTATACGGCGGCTGAGATCGAATAGGCACTGGCAGTGCCTGCCGGCAGTAAGGCCGCATCAGCGCACGGGTGAACCCTCGTTCTTTAACAATACGGTGTCGCGGTTTTTGAGTGCGCTTGCTGCAGGGACGCTGCTGCCTTCCCATGTGAATACCGATGCGGGCTACAAGCACCTTGAAACGGAGATCCAAGCACTAAAATCCCGATCCTTCGGAGGACCGGCTTCTCAGCGCAACCTTCATTAAACGAATATAATGGAACTCGGTCACGTGAGACTCAATATGGGAGTCAGTCTGCGAAGCTGATGATGGATTTCTGGTTGTTTTTCTAACTAACGAGTGGTGTTGGCTATAGACACTTACACTATAACCGAGGTAAACAGGAACTCTAATCAAATCAGGCATCAAGGCACTAATCAGCTAGCGATTGGGCTCATGTTCTATCAGAATATGGAGAAAGTTGCCTGGGCTGCTGTCAAGGTGGAGAGTGGGAGATTGTCAACCATCCACGTAGGTCTCCAGATGCAGACGACTCCGTTATCCATTGCGAATGGATTGCTTCTACTGATCACTTAATGTTGGATGCACTGCTGCGGACGCTTTAGCTGCCAGGAAAGGAAAGGATGGAGGCGGGGGAGGATGCTACAGCAACGCTCTCCAAGCTGTTTCATGGAAAGGACATAAGAAGGTGTTCCACATGAT
>NW_023336338.1:0-2224 GCF_012971845.1 Lasiodiplodia theobromae | reverse complement strand
GATCCAAATTTTGCCTTCTTGATCTATGCGCAGAGCTGAATGCAGATAGCTGTATTAATAAATGAAGTAATTGAGAACGTTGCCAGATCAGGCATTTGGGCATGGCTAGTGAACGACTTAGAGCATGTTATGTCAAGCCCCGTCAACTATCGTATCCGCAGGAGCAGTCCTTTGCCGTTAGCCTTCGACTCACTGAAAGCCGCACCGCAGTAGAAAAGTGCGAGATTTAATGACTGGACAAAACACTCAAGATATCTGAGAGCATGATAAACAGGGCACAATGCCTTGTCATCTATCTGTAGAACCTGCCCATTGCATCAGTCAGTGTAGACTGAGGCACAGTATGCTACTCAGCATCATGGCATCCGTTTCTGTAAAAACTGTGGCATCGAGCTGTAATTAGTATGTGGTGAACAGCGGGAACGATTGAATCGAACATTGCTGCCTTCTGTGGATAAGCAGCCAGAACTCCATGTTATATACACAATCTGTTGCTGTGATTTCATAAAGCCAAATGAGTGAATGATATATATGTGGTTGAGATGTTTAAGGTGTTTCTGCTTTGTGTTGAAAGAAAAATCAATGACACACGGCAATATAAACATGGCAATGAAATGAAGCATTCTAACGGACATATTCGGGTATCTGAAGTCGTTCTGTCTGCGCTGCGGCTTTACTGAATGTCAAACCTCATGGATACCTATGCTCGTACTGCGTTTCATTACCGTCTTCTTTTTTCCTCAACACCGTACATTGACCTGAACATATTCACTCATTAAAGAACACCGACCACGCAGTTATCCCCTTCCAGAGCACATCACTTGTTCAGGATAACCTCTACTAGACCATGAAGTTCTGCCGATAATATATAAAGGGCTGCAGCGTGCAGATTTACCAGTCCTCACTGTCAAGCAGCGCATGTATCTGATTTCCCATTGCCGGGAACCTTTGACGGGAAAGGAATAAGTGGATTTCAAGGAAGCACCTCTTTGCCGGCTCGTAGTTAAAAACCTGAGTGCTCCAGACTGTGAAAGCCATCAAGCTCTCCGAGTTGTGGGATCGAGACTCATGCATAGACACGGTGCCTATTTCCTCGCGAATTTCACTGCTTCTGCCCCCTCGCTGTCTACTCTTTGGATGTATCGTAACAGAAGAGGGATTCAATAAAGGTATGGTTGCCCTCGACGAATCCAAGTACAGAGACAAGGAAATCAGAGGAAGAGAAGAACAAAATAACGAGCGAGTCCAGTGTACCGATATTCTCAATTCGCTTCTACGTCCTGTATTTGCCTACTGTTGCGTGCAAAATTGTGGTCCGATGTCATGAACGCTGAGTCCGAGTGACATTTGGTGACCATCGAGTTTGGAGCCTGGAATTGTAACGGCAAGCATAGCAACGGCCACTGACACGCAGTTTTATTTGGGCATAGTTGATTGTCGCCTTGCTAGTAGGCCTGCTGCGCGAACAGCTGCTGAAGATGAGGGTTCTCTATTCCGTTTCCCCTCATTCCCAGTGTGGAGTCTAGCTGGCAGGATATTTCTTCCCCATAGTTACAATGCTACTAGGAACGCTTCAGACATCCAGTGAAGATTAGGTAGCTACATGGCTGGCTTTTTCGTTGCCAGGTTTTTGAGCGTAATTTAGTAGCTGGTCGAAGCTGCAGCAGCACAGAGTTACTTATACCTTGGAAGCACACCCACTGGGGTCTGTCGTGAAGGTAGATTTAAAACAAAAACTCAGAGCTAAAGTCATTGCTTCATCCTATTACAGATCCTGATGTTGAATGATCATACTGGGGAAAAGCATTCTCTTTGGGAAAATTCGATAGTAATATTGCAGGCAGCACAGTCGTGATACTTTCTCTATTCGTTCTCATCATCTTCTTGTACTCATCTAAGAAATTACCTTCGACAGGTTCGCACCTTTTTTGGTGTTCGGATTCTTAGAGGTAACGTTAAAGACCCGCCGTCACCTGCCGGGGTCCAGTGACAAGACTTAACGGAGGCGCAGTCAGAAGTCTGGGACCCCTAGCGCCGTGGTAGGTGTAAGGATCAATTTGTCATGGCGGAAGTGGGTAGTGACGCCGCACAGTAGATAGTGAGCGGAAGGCAAGGCCGGAAGGTGGTCGATGCGATGGGTCGTGTCTCTCTATACGAGATAGCGTTGTGTGCCCTTTAGCGAGGGCGAATAGGAATATTTACGGAGCCTAATTAAAAGTCCGCA
>NW_023336337.1:0-2263 GCF_012971845.1 Lasiodiplodia theobromae | reverse complement strand
GTAATTTATATATAATAGTAATTTACTATAAAAATCTTTTTTAATTAGACTATTTTAAGTTAAATTTTAATATTTACTAAAATATTTTTAATTATATTTTTATTACTAAGATATTAGATTTTTTAATTTATAAATAATTTATATAAATATATAATATAATAAATCTAATATATTAGTTAGATTTATATATATTTAATATTTAAATAATATTTTTAATATTTTAATAATTAATTTTAAAAGATATAATATTTTAGTAATTTACTATATTATTAATTTTAATAGTAAATAAAAAAGTAAAATATATATCTATTAAAAATACTAAAAAACTATATAGTTATATTTTTAAAGATATTTTTAGCTAAATATTAACTATAATAATAATTATAAGTTTATAAAAATAGCTAAAAACTACTAGTAATAAATTAAATTTATAATTACTTATAAAAGTAAATTAATTTAAATTAAGTATTAATATTTATTTATTTTTATACTAATATATAATAAAATTAGTTTTAATAAATATCTTATTAATAAATTAAAAAAAAATTAAACTAAAACTATTTATTTTTTAGTCTAATATAGATACTTTATAAAATTAGTAGTATTTAGTTATTAAAATTAAATATAATAACTATTAATAAATAACTTTTAAACTTTACTTTTATATATATAGTATTAGTTAAAATAAAATTATAATAATATAATTATTAAAAGTAATTTATATTTATTATAAAGTTATTAAATTTAACTTTTTAGTCTAAAAATAATTTAAAATAATTTATTTACTTATATAAACTAATACGCTTTTATTAAAATTACTATTTTTTACTATAGTAGATATTTTTAAACTTAACGATTATTATTATAATAAAAAAATAAAAATTTTAATATTATTAAACTTTTATAACGCGTTAAATATAATAAATTTTAGTAAAAAAGTTACTTTTTAACTAAAATATTAAATTTAGTAATTTTAATATAAATATAAATTATTTTTAGTAATTACTTTAATTATAATATAAAAATAATTATAAAATAGTATATATTTTACGCCGCGTAAACTAAATAGTATATATAAAACTAAATAATATATTTTTAAAATTTTATAATAACGTAATACTTTTAATAATATTAAAATATAAGTATATATATATATTTAGACTTAAATTTATTCTTTATAATAAAAAATAATATTTTTTAAAGTAAAAATATTAATTTATTTAACTAAAATTTATTTTAAAAATTAACTATTTTAAAATATAATTAAAACTAAAATTTAATTAATTTTTTTATTTTATTATAGTAAAGAAACTAAAAATACTATTTATTATAAAAATCTTTTATATTTATATAAAAACGTTAAGATTTTAAAAAAATATTTTTTAAAATATACTATTTAGTCTACTTAAGTACTAAATATATACTATTTAGTAATTATCTTTATAATATATTAGTAATTACTACTATATAGATTATATCTAATATAATAAATATATATCTTATAATATATTAGTCTTTTATTTTATAAATATATTAGTAAATTATTTATTAAAATACGTTTATATTAGAATTTTATAAGAATTTAGTTAAATTATTTTAATTATTATATTTTTATTAAATTTTACGAAAATACGACTATAAAAAATAAAAATATTAGTATATTTCTTTAAATTCTACTTAAAATAGTTTAATTACGCGCTATTATTTTATTAATTACTACTAAATTACTAAAATAATAGCGCGTAATTAGACTATTTTAAGTTAATTTAAATAGTAATTAGTAATTTACTAAAATAATAGCACGTAATTAGACTATTTTAAGTTAATTTTAGTAGTAAATTAATAGTAAAATATAAAATTTACTTAAATATAACGAATTATCTAGAGATTATTACTAAATATATTTATTTTAACTACGTTTTATACTCGTTAAACTTATTAATAATTAATATTAAATTTATAATTAATTCTCTTAACTATTTAAATAAGTTTTAATCGTATATAAGATTTTTTTTAATAGTATTATACTAATAGTTAATTAAATAGTATATAAAGTAATTATATCGCTATTATTAGTATTATTTTAAATTATTATAATTATAGTATATAAGCGTTTTTATTTAAAATTAATCTATTATTTATTAGTAATTTATTATTATATAAAAATATAGAAGAAAGAGAAAAAAAGAAGCTATTATTAAATATATTTATTTTTAATATAAAAACTTTAAATATATTTATTTAGTTTAAATATATCTTTTTT
>NW_023336336.1:0-2274 GCF_012971845.1 Lasiodiplodia theobromae | reverse complement strand
CGATCGTTGGCGCGCCGCGTCGCGCTGCGCGTCCTAGGAATACCCCAACTATCATGCTCTTTGCCGCGGCAAGCCGACCGTTCACTACTAGTCTCGTACGTCAATTGCAGCCACCATATTGAAGAAGCCAACTTGAAACGATCTTATCGACTTGCTGTGCGTCATCTCTGAGCAGCCGCCGCGCCAGCCAGAATACGGTGAAGTCCGAGAGCTCCTCCCGCCCCCGATTTGTTTCAGTTGTATGCGTTGGCCTTGCAGCATGTGGAGCTCAAGTGGAGGCTGAGAACTCAGCCGCACGTCCAACCGAGCACAGCATTGCTGCTAAAGTCACATTGCACCCAAAAGACCGAGATTTCTAGACAGATAGCTGCGTGTAGGTAAGACATTTGGAGCACATGTATTTTCCATTTACTAGTGGCTGTGTAGACCTAAGTGGGAATAATCGGCTACCTCGCGATTCTTTGGCGGATTTCGTGGTGTGTAGCCAGCTCTCAGTATATTCGCAGTGAGGCGAAATTGCATAGCACTATCTTGTAATGCCATACACGAGCTAATCCATGTTAAGTTAAAGAACTAAGCTGCTGCCTGAAGCTGAGCTGGCCTTTTTCGCCACCTCGTGAGGAAGTGGGGCTGCTTCAAAGCACATGTAACGCCACTTCGGCAATGGAAAATCAGGTTATGAAGGCACGAGAGTGGACATATTAGCGAGTCTTGATTATGGACCGGTCGGATACTGATGCAACTCGGTCACGCGAGCCTCAAACGGGAACCAGTCCCGATAGATTTCTGGTTGTTCTCCTGACTAATGATGGTGTTGGCTATAGAATTTTACACCATAACCGAGGCAAACAGAAAGCTTAACCAAATCAGGAATCAGGCAGTGATCAGCCAACGGTTGGGCTCACATTCCATCAGTCTTTCCTCTGCTTACCATTGGGTGGTCTATACCATCACCTACCCTCGGAATGCCGGATAAGTAGGCTTGTGATATTAGTCCGGACTCTTTATACATGTCTCGTACTTGTTGTCATAGTAAACGAATGCCCAGTCGTATGAAACACCTGCTGAGGAATAGCCTAAGTTCTTGTACAAGACATTATGTCATTGTCTCTACATAGTAATCCTCCCTTGATTGACTGCATAAGCATCATTTCTCCAGTGCTCCTCTGCCCATTCTAGAAGATGATCCCATCACCATCTCCCCACCTCTATCAAGATCCTGAGGAAGCCTGCGCCCTACTGCTTCCTACCGCAAGAAACCCAGGCTTCAGGGTCAGCATCGCGCTTGACTTTCCCGCAAGAAGCCCAGACATAAGCCGGCGCCGCCTCAGCGGCGTCACGCTTGTCCTTGCCGGCGCTGACTGAAACGTAGGCGGGAGCCTCCTCGGCGGGAGCGGCGGCGGCGGCGTCACGCTCGTCGACAACGGCATCGATGACGGGGTTGGCCTTCGGGTCGGCGATGGCGGCGGCCATGGCGGACGCGGCAAGGGCAGAGAGGGTGATGGCGGCGGCGAACTTCATTGTTGTTGATGTTTGTTCTTGTTGTTGTTTTGTTTGGGCGGGGTTGTGCTGCACGGGGCGGGGTCAGTAGTTGAGTCCCCTTGTTGGTGTTCATAGAACGGAGAGCTTACTGTAGTCGAAAGATCTGGTGCTGTCACTGGGAGATGGAGAGAAGAGCTGGTGGAGCGATGTTGAAGCGTTTTGGAGGCGTGAGAGAGGGGACTTTATACCACCTTGCTTCACTTCGTGGTAAGTGCCTCAAGTTATTCTAAATTTCCTGCTGATTATTCTCGGAGGGCCTTCAGATGCATCTGGAGCTTCTAGTGCCGCACTGCTCGTATCCCAACAATTACTGCCATCCCCGGCGGTCACGGACGTCCAGACAGTCGTCAAAGATCAGCTCCGCACCTTCCAAATTGCAACAATCCGAGGGATTCTGCAATAGAGCTGTGCTACATTACGGTTGGATTTTGCACCACGGTCCCCAAAAATTGCGTGGTAGATGTTGGTGGCTTGAAGTGAAGTGGCCGACTTAACCGTCTCCCTAGGGATCATTTCCTGATTTGGCAAGAGTATGGGATACGTTTTGCTAGTATTTCTGGTTTAGCAAGGGTAGGGAATATGTTTAGCTCCCATTCCTGATTCGGAAGGAGTAGAGCATATATTTAGGTCTTATTCCTGATTTGGCAAGAGTAGAGGACATGTTTAGCTGTCGCCGATGTTTGAGAGAATGGTCCGTAGCTCTTATGCGCTGGCATACCTACCATCCTTCGC
>NW_023336335.1:0-2377 GCF_012971845.1 Lasiodiplodia theobromae | reverse complement strand
TTATTTTTATTATAGTAGAGAGACTAAAAAATATTATTTATTATAAAAATCTTTTTTATCTACTTAAAAATATTAAAGTTTTAAAAAAATATTTTTTAAAATATACTATTTAGTTTTATATATACTATTTAGTCCGCTTAAATACTAAATATATATTATTTAGTAATTATCTTTTATTAAAATATATATAATAGTTAATATTATATTTATTAAGATTAGTTATAAAATAATTAAACTAATTTTATTTAAAAATCTATACTAGCTATTTAAAAAAGCTTTTATATATAATATTAAACTTTTTATATATATTTTTTACTAGATAAAAAATATAATAGTATTAATAAGTATTAAAATTTTTTTAATAGCTTTTAATAGTAAAGAGTTATAATTACTAATAATATTAATTTAATAATATACTATTAATTAATAAGTTATATTATAGTAGTTATATTATAGTAGTTATATTATAGTAGTATATTACTAATTTTAAAACTATTAAAACGTTTATAATAGTTAATTTTTATATAATAATTAAAATCTATTATAAAAAAGATTTAGTTTTTATTTAAATATAATTTTTATATAATAAAAAATATTTTATTATTATAGTTTTTTATAGTAGTAATAAAGACGTATAAATTATATTTAAACTAGTTATATATTAAATTAAAAAGAAAAATTAGTTTTATATATTTAAAGATTTTAAAAGTTATAATAAATATATAAAAATAGTTTTTAAAATAATAAAATAAATTACTACTAAAAGTATTATTTAGATTACTATTAAAGTTACTATTTAAATTATTATTAAAATTATTTAGATTACTATTTAAATTACTATTTAAATTATTTAAATTACTATTTAAATTATTTAAATTACTATTAAAGTTATTTAAATCGCTTTTAAAATCGTTATTAATAGTCTAATTAGTATTATAATTAATATTACTATTAATATTATTACTTTTAATAAAATAGTAGTAGATATAAATATTATATTTATATTATTTATAAATAATATCTATTAAATAAAAGATTTTATATAGTAGTATAAATATTTTAAAGAATAATTATTAAATAAAACTTTTTTTAAAAAAGTAATTTAAATATAATTTCTTAAATCTAAATAAAATCTTTTTACTAATATTTATTAAAGTATAAAAAGTTATATATAGTATTTATTTAAAATAAATAGTTTATTTAGACTTAATTTTATCTTTAAACTATATATAGTTTCTATTAGTTATAAGTCTTTTAAAAAATTAATCTATTATAGTTTTAATAAATTATAAGTTTAATATAAACTACTATATATAAAAGTTTAATTAATAGTAATTTATAGTATAATTTTTTTTTACTAGAAATATAGTAATAATTTATTTTATATAGACTAAAATAGTCTTTTAATACGTATAAGACTATAGACTAAAAATAGCTTTAATATTTATAGACTTTAATATTCTTTATAATATTAATAAAAAGTTAAACGTTTAAATAAAATTTAAAATAATTAATTATAGTAGTAAATACGTTAAAATAAAAAGATAAAAGATAAAAAATAGCGCTAATAAGATTTAAATAAGTAAAAGTAAAAAAAATAAATTATTATTATTATAAGCTATTTATAAAAAGCTATTTTTATATTCGTATTTTTATATCTATATAAATCTAATTTAAAAAATTAAAATCTTATTTAGCTAAACTACTTTTATAAGTAATAAAAGTAAAAGCTAACTATTTATATATCTTTTACTACTATAATATATAGCTAGTAATAGACTATTATACTAAATAATAACTATCTATAACTAAAAAGTTATTATATAGACTTAAAATATTTCTTAATACGCTATAAGAGTAGTATATATAGATATTAAATCTATAAAATAATTATTATTAGTAATAAGTTAACTTTTAAAAAAAATATAAGAAATTTTAATATATTTATATATAATTTAACGGCTAAATAAGACTTTAAAAATAGTAGCTAGCTTATTTTAAAGATTTATAAAGTTTAAATTAAATACTTTTAGCTAGTAAATAAAACTTTAATTAAGATTTTATATTTAAGTTTTTAGACTCTAAGCTTTAAAGATTTAAAATATACTTAAATATACTAAATAGTAAAGTCTTTTATCTTTAAAAAAAAGAAGTTATAAAACTTTAAAAAATTAAAAATAGAAAAGCTAATATCTTTTAAACTTTTAAAGAAAACTATAGTTAATATATTACTAAATTATCTATATTTTAATTTTTATTTTTTAAATTATTTATCTATTTACTAAATTATTTAGATTTTAAATCTCTTATTAAATTATTTAGATTTATATTATATTATAATTTTTATAATACTTATATAATATAAAAACTAGTTAAT
>NW_023336334.1:0-2709 GCF_012971845.1 Lasiodiplodia theobromae | reverse complement strand
AAGCGGCGGGCTGCGGCGGGGAGACTACAACGTGGCATGGATCTGTCCGCTGCCGGACGTTGAGCTGCTGCCTGCCCGCCTGATGCTCGACGAGCGCCACGACCCCCCTCAAATCGACACCGCCTACGACGACAACACCTACATCTGCGGCACCGTCAACGGCCACCGCGTCGTTATAGCCACCCTGCCCAAGGGCCTGACCGGCAACGTCAACGCCGGTCGGCTGACCGGCTCGCTGTTCAAGAGCTTCCCGAACATCAAGATCGCCTTGCTCGTCGGCATCGGCGGCGGCGTTCCTCGGCCCAGCCGTTCCAACGACCCGCTCGACGACGTCCACCTCGGAGACGTGGTCGTCGGATGGGCCGGGGACGGGAAGCCGGCCGTCGTGTACCACGACCTGGGCCGCTCGAAGGTGGACGGCGAGTTTGAGATGGTGGGCTCGATAGACAAACCGGAGTGGGGGTTGGTTCAGGCGCTCGGCGTGCTGTCGCTAAATCAAGAAATGGAGGAAACAACATTCCCCGACCAACTTGCAAGGTTGCGGGGAAAGGCTAAGTTCACGGCGCCCGATCCGGAGACCAACCGGCTGTTTGAAGCCAGCTACCACCACGCTGGCGAGGAGAGGTCAGATTGCGTGTCGTGCGACCCCGCCCAGCTTATCCGGCGCCCGCCGCGCACCGTCGATCAGAGGGCGACGCTTGTGTTCCACCAAGGCAGAATCGCGACCGGCAACTCGGTCATCCGGGACGGGGAGCTGCGAGACAGGATAAGCGCGAGGTGCGGCGGGGTGCTCTGCGTCGAGATGGAGGCGGCCGGCGTCGACGTCAACGGGCGGTGTCTCGTGATCCGCGGGATATCCGACTACGCCGACTCCCACAAGAACGATCTGTGGAAGCACCGCGCTGCCGGGAACGCGGCGGCTTTCGCGAGGGAGCTTTTGTGCACTATGCAAGCCGGCGCGGTTAGGGACATGGAGGGGACGGTTCAAGGCAAGTAGCAGGCTTTTTCTGTAACACAGACGTACTTCTTATATAGCAAATCAAAGAAAGGGAATCCAGAAGTACCTTTTACCCTCTATTAATGCGTTCCTCTCCGGCTGCAAGTCGCTAATACGTAAGAGCAGGACACTGGCATATTCCCTTCGAGCGAAACCAGCACTTTGTCGGCCGTGAAGCCGAGCTGCAACAGCTTTGCGAGATGCTATCCTCGTCCGAGGCATGCCAACGAGCGGCAATCTGGGGACTTGGCGGGTGCGGTAAGACTGCCATCGCACTCGAGTTCGCGTACCGCACTAGAAAGCTGCGTCCGCGCTGCTCCGTGTTCTGGGTGCCGGCAATCAGCCGGCAGAGCTTCGAGGAGGCGTATAGGGCTATCGGCGCGCTGTTACAGATACCCGGAATCGAGGACGAGAAGGCAGATGTTAAAGGGCTCGTTCAAAGGGCGCTGAGCAACGAGCGGGCGGGCGAGTGGCTGCTGGTCGTCGACAACGCCGACGATGTCGACGTCCTCTTCCGAGAGGGTGACGATGAAAGCAGACTGATCGACTATCTTCCACGCAGCCGCAACGGCTCGATCCTGTTTACCACTCGGACCCGGAAAGCGGCAATCGACCAAGTAGGAAGTCAGAGCATTGAACTGTTCGAGATGAACCGAGCGGAGGCGCTAGAGTTCTTTTCAAAGACGCTGAACCGAAAGGAGTTTCTAGAGGGTGATGAAGTCTCTAAGCTTCTGGAACTGCTTGCATATCTCCCTCTCGCTATCGTCCAGGCGGCCGCTTTCCTGAACAAGAACGAAGTTCGGATTTCGGAGTATATAGGTCTGCTTCGGGAAACACCTGACGATGAGATCGAACTGCTCAGCAGAGATTTTGAGGATAGAAGCCGCTATCGAGAAATAAGGAATCCCGTGGCGATTACCTGGATCATCTCGTTTGAGCAAATCCAGAAACACGACCCGCTTGCAGTGCGCTATTTATCGTTTATGGCGTGTCTACTGCGGGAGGATATTCCGAGGTCGCTTCTTCCACGTGGGCATTCAAAGTTGGAGGAGATCGAGGGTATTGGCACACTGACTGCATATGCATTCATTACAAGACGTTGCAGGGAGCAGCGACAACAGCGAATCGATTTTTTCAGCATGCACAGACTCGTTCACCTAGCGACGCAGAACTGGCTGAAGAAGAATAGCCAATGGGAGTTTCACCTCAACGAAGCAGTCAGTCGGCTGGTAGACAGTATCCCATACGGCGACCACGAGACAAGAGAGGTGTGGACGGCATACCTCCCGCATGCGGTTTACGTTATGGCCCGGGAAAGCTGCGCCATGGGCGATAAGCTTGAGGAACTGCTTTCTCGAGTAGGGCGATGTCAGGATATGCTCGGACAGTACATAGCGGCAGAGAAGTCGCATCGGCGGGTGCATCAGTCAAGGAAAGAGAGGCTTGGGCTGGAGCACCCCGACATGCTGACGAGCATGTCCAACGTGGCACAGGCGCTGGGGAACCAGGGGAAGTACGGTGAGGCGGAGGAGACGCACCGGGAGGTGCTGGCACTGAGGGAGAAGGTGCTGGGGAAAGAGCACCCCAACACGCTGACGAGCATGCATGAGGTTGCATATAACCTGGGGAAGCAGGGGAAGTACGGTGAGGCGGAGGAGACGCACCGGGAGGTGCTGGCACTGAGGGAGAAGGTGCTGGGGAAAGAGCACCCC